>NC_056074.1:47500892-47503392 GCF_016772045.2 Ovis aries
GGGTTAGGGTTAGGAGTTAGGGTTAGGGTTAGGGTTAGGGTTAGGGTTAGGAGTTAGGGTTAGGGTTAGGGTTAGGGTTAGGGTTAGGGTTAGGGTTAGGGGTTAGGGTTAGGGTTAGGGTTAGGGTTAGGTTAGGGTTAGGGTTAGGGTTAGGGTTAGGGTTAGGGTTAGGGTTAGGGTTAGGGTTAGGGTTAGGGTTAGGGTTAGGGTTAGGGTTAGGGTTAGGGTTAGGGTTAGGGTTAGGGTTAGGGTTAGGGTTAGGGTTAGGGTTAGGGTTAGGGTTAGGGTTAGGGTTAGGGTTAGGGTTAGGGTTAGGGTTAGGAGTTAGGGTTAGGGTTAGGGTTAGGGTTAGGGTTAGGGTTAGGGTTAGGGTTAGGGTTAGGGGTTAGGGTTAGGGTTAGGGTTAGGGTTAGGGTTAGGGTTAGGGTTAGGGTTAGGGTTAGGGTTAGGGTTAGGGTTAGGGTTAGGGTTAGGGTTAGGGTTAGGGTTAGGGTTAGGGTTAGGGGTTAGGGTTAGGGTTAGGGGTTGGGGTTAGGGGTTAGGGTTAGGTTTAGGGTTAGGGTTAGGGTTAGGGTTAGGGTTAGGGTTAGGGTTAGGGTTAGGGTTAGGGTTAGGGTTAGGGTTAGGGTTAGGGTTAGGGTTAGGGTTAGGGTTAGGGTTAGGGTTAGGGTTAGGGTTAGGGTTAGGGTTAGGGTAGGGTTAGGGTTAGGGTTAGGGGTTAGGGTTAGGGTTAGGGTTAGGGTTAGGGTTAGGGTTAGGGTTAGGGTTAGTTAGGGTTAGGGTTAGGGTTAGGGTTAGGGTTAGGGTTAGGGTTAGGGTTAGGGTTAGTTAGGGTTAGGGTTAGGGTTAGGGTTAGGTTAGGGTTAGGGTTAGGGTTAGGGTTAGGGTTAGGGTTAGGGTTAGGGTTAGGGTTAGGGTTAGGGTTAGGGTTAGGGTTAGGGTTAGGGTTAGGGTTAGGGGTTAGGGTTAGGGTTAGGGTTAGGGTTAGGGTTAGGGTTAGGGTTAGGGTTAGGTTAGGGTTAGGGTTAGGGTTAGGGTTAGGGTTAGGGTTAGGGTTAGGTTAGGGTTAGGGTTAGGGTTAGGGTTAGGGTTAGGGTTAGGGTTAGGGGTTAGGGTTAGGGTTAGGGTTAGGTTAGGGTTAGGGTTAGGGTTAGGGTTAGGGTTAGGGTTAGGGTTAGGGTTAGGGTTAGGGTTAGGGTTAGGGTTAGGGTTAGGGTTAGGGTTAGGGTTAGGGTTAGGAGTTAGGGTTAGGGTTAGGGTTAGGGTTAGGAGTTAGGGTTAGGGTTAGGGTTAGGATTTGGGGTTAGGGTTAGGGTTAGGGTTAGGGTTAGGGTTAGGGTTAGGGTTAGGGTTAGGAGTTAGGGTTAGGAGTTAGGGTTAGGGTTAGGGTTAGGGTTAGGGTTAGGGTTAGGGTTAGGGTTAGGGTTAGGGTTAGGGTTAGGGTTAGGGTTAGGGTTAGGGTTAGGGTTAGGAGTTAGGGTTAGGGTTAGGGTTAGGGTTAGGGTTAGGGTTAGGGTTAGGGTTAGGGTTAGGGTTAGGGTTAGGGTTAGGAAGGTTAGGGTTAGGGTTAGGGTTAGGGTTAGGGTTAGGGTTAGGGTTAGGGTTAGGGTTAGGGTTAGGGTTAGGGTTAGGGTTAGGGTTAGAGGTTAGGGTTAGGGTTAGGGTTAGGGTTAGGGTTAGGGTTAGGGTTAGGGTTAGGGTTAGGGGTTAGGGTTAGGGTTAGGGTTAGGGTTAGGGTTAGGGTTAGGGTTAGGGTTAGGGTTAGGGTTAGGGTTAGGGTTAGGTTAGGGTTAGGGTTAGGGTTAGGGTTAGGGTTAGGGTTAGGGTTAGGGTTAGGGTTAGGGTTAGGGTTAGGGTTAGGGTTAGGGTTAGGGTTAGGGTTAGGGTTAGGGTTAGGGTTAGGTTAGGGTTAGGGTTAGGGTTAGGGTTAGGGTTAGGTTAGGGTTAGGGTTAGGGTTAGGGTTAGGGTTAGGGTTAGGGTTAGGGTTAGGGTTAGGGTTAGGGTTAGGGTTAGGGTTAGGGTTAGGAGTTAGGGTTAGGGTTAGGGTTAGGGTTAGGGTTAGGGTTAGGGTTAGGTTAGGAGTTAGGGTTAGGGTTAGGTTAGGGTTAGGGTTAGGGTTAGGGTTAGGGTTAGGGGTTAGGGTTAGGGTTAGGAGTTAGGGTTAGGGTTAGGGTTAGGGGTTAGGGTTAGGAGTTAGGGTTAGGGTTAGGGTTAGGGTTAGGGTTAGGGTTAGGGTTAGGGTTAGGGTTAGGGTTAGGGTTAGGGTTAGGGTTAGGGTTAGGGTTAGGGTTAGGGTTAGGGTTAGGGTTAGGGTTAGGGTTAGGAGTTAGGGTTAGGGTTAGGGTTAGGGTTAGGGTTAGGGTTAGGGTTAGGGTTAGGAGTTAGGGTTAGGGTTAGTTAGGGTTAGGGTTAGGGTTAGGAGTTAGGGTTAGGGTTAGGTTAGGGTTAGGGTTAGGGTTAGGGTTAGGGTTAGGGTTAGGGTTAGGAGTTAGGGTTAGG